>NC_090649.1:21829025-21854025 GCF_040937935.1 Hyperolius riggenbachi
CACACACACACACACACACACACACACACACACACACACACACACACACACACACCAACACACACACACACACCAACACACACACACACACACACACACACACATTTCTCTTTAATCTTGCTGACTGAATTCACCCATGCTGAAGACCCACGTGTTCTCTCCTCCAGTACTTTGGAAGAGCCAACTTCTAGGAGGGGGGGGGGGGGGATAGATGGATGGAAGGAATTTCCACCTCTGCACTCTGATGGCCACGGAGCTGCTGCTGCTGCTAGACTAAGGAACTGAGGAAGACAAGTTACAGGCAGGCACTATTCAGCATAAAAACTTTGTCTCTCCTTACCCCGTGTTTCACCCCTTCTGTTGGTGACACACATGGCATGGTCCTACATCTGCAGAGCTTCATTGATGATTAACTTCGGCACAGTCTTGCTTGCTTGCTGTGCCATAATTGCACGGGCCCCTGCATGCCTCCCGGCTCACCTGTGCTCCCAGATGCGGCAGGGGTGATTGTTACGCGTACGTTAAAAAGGGGCGCTGGGAAAAAAGGGCGCGGGGTTTTAAACAATAAGCATGGATAACGTTTAAAAATGTATTGTACTGTATTTCGTTTAAAATTAATGTTTTATAAAGTTATAAATCATTAAATAATGTGCATTAAATCGGCAATTGTAAAAACGTTAATCTTTCGTTTAAATAGTGAAACGTATAATAACGTTTAAAAAAAAATTACTAAGTAACCCTCCCTGTACCTACCCCTAACCCCTAGACCCCCCTGTTGATGCCTAAACCTAAGACCCCCTGTTGGTGCCTAAACCTAAGACCCCCCTGTTGGTGCCTAAACCTAAGACCCCCCTGTTGGTGCCTAAACCTAAGACCCCCTGTGATAAGCATTAATAACGTTTCAAAAACATATTGTGCGGTTTTTTCGTTTAAAAATAATGTAAAAAATAAATAAATTTTGTACTGTTTTTGGTTTAAAAATAATGTTTGAAAAAAATATTGTACTGTTTTTCGTTTAAAAATAATATTAAAAAAATTATAAATCATTAAATAATGTGTAATCATGAGAAGCAGTAATAAAACATTAAGTCTCCGGGCGCCGCTTTTAAAACGTTATTTTTCTCCGGCGCCCTTTTTTCCTATCGGGCGCCCATTAAACGATATTTATTATGGGAGTGAATGGCGGCGCCCGATTTGTCCACTAGCCTCCTGCGCCCTTTTTTACTGTTACCGATTGTTACACCCCATGCCTGGCTGGAGAGAGAGGGGGCGGCTACGGCGGCAATATCATCGCCATGGCAACTGATGTACACTCTCTTGGAGAGAGAAGTACAGCTGCCGCCCTCAGTCAGCACTAATAGAAGCAATAGCTGGAAGGGCGCTGGGCAGTGCGGGCACATAGATGAACCGATCCTGCGCTCATTAATGACATCACTGACCAGTGCCCCGAGGCTGCAGCCTTGCCAGCCTATGTGTCAGCCCGGCTCTGCCCTCACCTACCAGCAGCATTGAGAACCTCAGATAGGAAAGATGAGCAGAGCTCTGTACACACAGTACCCTTAGCTACCAGCAGCATTGAGATCCTCAGATAGGAAAGATGAGCAGAGCTCTGTACACACAGTACCCTTACCTTCCATTCTCTAAGTGCAACTTCCTGTTTACACAGGAAGTTGAATGAAGCACTTAGAGAACGGAAGTCCTCCAGCGAGAAGGAGGTAATGAGTCATCCTGCCGCCACCGCCGCTGCTGCCACGAACACCACCAATGATTGCAGGAGGGGGAGCGCTGAGAGGAGAGCCTGAGATGAGGGAGGGGGGAATTTCCCCCCTCCCCACCGATCTGCCACACTCTCCTCTTATGCTGCGACCCCTCCTGCCCCCAAAAGTCCCTGAGCGGGCCCTGGAGGGCCCCGGGCCCCCCCGCGATGGCAGGGGTCGCATCCCCTATTGTTACGCCAGTGAGCACAGCTCTGTACACACAGTACCCTCACCTACCAGCAGCATTGAGAACCTTGGATAGGAAAGATGAGCACAGCTCTGTACACACAGTACCCTCACCTACCAGCAGCATTGAGAACCTCAGATAGGAAAGATGAGCACAGCTCTGTACACACAGTACCCCCACCTACCAGCAGCATTGAGAACCTCAGATAGGAAAGATGAGCACAGCTCTGTACACACAGTACCCTCACCTACCAGCAGCATTGAGAACCTCAGATAGGAAAGATGAGCACAGCTCTGTACACACATTACCCTCACCTACCAGCAGCAATGAGAACCTCAGATAGGAAAGATGAGCACAGCTCTGTACACACAGTACCCCCACCTACCAGCAGCATTGAGAACCTCAGATAGGAAAGATGAGCACAGCTCTGTACACACAGTACCCTCACCTACCAGCAGCATTGAGAACCTCAGATAGGAAAGATGAGCACAGCTCTGTACGCACAGTACCCTCACCTACCAGCAGCATTGAGAACCTCAGATAGGAAAGATGAGCACAGCTCTGTACACACAGTACCGTCACCTACCAGCAGCATTGAGATCCTCAGAAAGGGATTGTGCAGAAATAATGTCACCGAGCACCAGAAAACTGTGGAGGCTTCTCCAAGGAGGTGGACCAGGAGACGTGGAATTATGGTGGTTACTGGCTTGGCTAGATTGTCCTGGGTAGGAATAAAAACACCATTAAAATTGAGGTACTATTCTGGCATGAAAAAACACATTTTCGTACATGAGTATTTTTCTTCCCCACAAATGCATTAAAGTCTGTAATATCTGTGCCTCTCTTCTCCGCTTCCGCCTGTCTCACTGTGATTCTTCTGCTTGTACCCACTTGCGTAACAATAGGGCCTGCAGCCCCTGCCCCCGTGGGGGGGGGGGCCCGGGCCCACCCAGGGACCCGCTCAGGGCCGTTTTGGGGGGCTGGGGGGGGGGGGGGGGGTCGCAGCACGAGGGAAAAGCCATGCTGCACTTCAGCATCCCTCACCTCAGGCTCTCCCCTCTGCGCTCCCCTCCAGCATCAATACGTTTGTGTATGCAGGCGGCAGGGCAGCGGCAGCTACATACCTTCCGTGCGCTCCAGCATGGACATTTCTCCCTCTAGTGTCTGACGTGACTTCCTGTTTATAGAGGAAGTCATGTCAGAGGCTAGAGAGAGGAACGTGCATGCTGGAGCGCACGGAAGGTATGTATCTGCTGGCCGCTGCACACACAAACGTATTGATGCTGGAGGGGAGCGCAGAGGGGAAAGCCCGAGGTGAGGGAGGGAGGGGACCATCCCCCCTCCCCGCCAAAGTGCAGCGCGGCTTTCCCCACATGCTGCGACCCCTCCAGCCCCCCAAAACGGCCCGAGCGGGCCCCGATGGGGGGCCCGCTCAGAATTTCTGCAGGGGGGCCAAGTGGGACCTAGTTACGCCCCTACTTGTACCCTCCTAGAGGAGCAAAGTCGCCAGAATCTATCTCTAGACTTACCTCGCAGAGTCATCTCTTGTCTAAACAATTCTCTGTACCTGTGCCTGATGAATCCCCAGTGTAATAGAGATGTGAATACAATTTTATTATTGATGATCACAGTCTGCTAATTACGATTACGTGAAATTGCACACAAAACAAATCTAAATTATGGCTACACCTAATTACAATTTGGAAATTTTATTTAAATTTGCCCAGTCCAAAATTATTCATATGGTTCATAAACTGTCACAGTCTGTGGGAAAATCCAAAGTTCTATACCATTCCAAATAGTCCAAGCTGTTCTAAAGCATGATTAACCTGATTAATTGGGAACAGCTGTTTTAATCAATTCAAGAGGTGAAAAACAGCATCTCTTTGCAGTTGGTTGGCCATGGCAAAGACAAAGGAGCTCAGTGAGGACCTGCAGCTGCGCATTGTGGCTGCTCACAAGTCAGGAAAGGCTACAAGGCCATTTCTAAATGTTTTCCAGTTCCAGTGGCTACAGTGCAAAATATTATTAAAAAATCTCAGAGGATGTGGTCGGAAGCCACAAGCGACACCTGGGCTGGCCAGGAGGATAGTGAGAGAGGCGAAAAAGAATCCAAGGATCACCACCAAGGCCATCCTGGTGAATCTGGGCTCTGCTGGTGGCATTATCTCAAGGCAGACAATCCAACAGACACTGCACACTGCTCGGTTCCACTAAGGCAGAACAAGGAGGACACCACTTCTCCACATAAGGCACACAAAAGCTCGCTTGGCCTTTGCAATTGCTCATCTGGACAAAGAGGAAGACTTCTGGTCTTCTGTGAAACAAAAATTGAATTGTTTGATCACAATGATGTTTCCTTCATTTGGCGTAAAAAAGGAGAAGTCTTCAACCTAAAGAACACCATCCCCACTGTCAAACATGGTGGTGGGAACCTAATGCTTTGGGGTTGTTTTTTCAGCCAATGGACCAGGGAACCTAATCACAGTAAACGGCACCATGAAAAAAAAGAGTAATACTCAACGACGACATCAGTCAGACATTAATCTGCAGAGAAACTTGGCCTTGGCCACCAATGGACATTTCAACATGACTATGACCCAAAATACACAGCAAAAGTGGTGAAGAAATGGTAAGCAGACAACAACATTAATGTTTTGGAGTGGCCCAGACGGATTCCTGACTTGAATTCAATTGAGAATGTGTGGAGAGAGCTAAAGATCAAGGTGATGGCAAGAAGACCCTCCAACCTGAAAGATTTTTAGCTCATTGCTAAAGATGAATTGACAAAAATACCTGTAGAGACATGCAAAAAGCTGGTCTGCAATTATAGGAAACGTTTGATTGCTGCAAAAGCTAATAAAGACTTTCCTATTAATTATTGAGAAGGGTATGAATAATTTTGGACTGGACACTTTTTGCTCAAATGTAAATAAAAGTTGAGAAATGGTTTTTTTTCCCCCCAATAATTCAATTGAATTCAATCAGAGAGAGTTTTGTCTCTTGGTCGAATCTGCCTATCATTGCTAGATGTATGGGCACCTTAACAAACTGTGTAAACAAGGTAGAAATGTTTCTACTGCATCAAAGGGGGAGAAGCAGAGAACTCTTTCTCCTTTATTTGCTCACTAATTCCTTGATTAGAAGTCAATCTTTTAATTTGTCCTTCAGCTGGCAATGATATCAGTTAGCTTAAGTGAGGTGTAAATATGCATTGAAATGGCATCAGAGTATCCTTTTAGTGTTTTATATTATTTTTTACTGTATTTAATGAATTAGGGCAAACATTTTATTTTGAGTGTAATCACACTTTAAAGTAAACATGAAGCATGAAAAGGAACTTCAGGTTTGATACATTCACATTATGAGCGTTTGTGTATTCCTTCAAGCGCTGCTGATTTTAGAAATCGCCCTAAAATCCCTTGTGCAATGATTCCCTATGAGAGTGTTCACATATGAGCGGTTCGTTTTCGGTCCCGGCATCCCCCTGAGCGTACGTCGGGCGCAGTGATGTGAACGCACCCGACGTACACTCAGGAGGATGCTGGGACCCAGTATGCGGCTGGAGGAGGGCTAAAGGCTGCGCAGTCGCACTCATGGCAAAGCGTACTGCGCAGCCGCGGCTCAAGGCGGCGGCCATCTTACGAGTGGAATCAGATGTAACCCGTTCGGTGGGGCCGGGACCAGGCCTGGGGGCAATAAAAAGAATGGATTGGCAGCGGAACGGAGCGGAGGACGCGGATCGCGTCCTCCGTGGATTCTGCTAAGATAAAGGTAAAGAGGGATTTTTGTCATTTTGGCCTCGGAAGTCCGTTAAGAATAAATAAATTGGGCTCTATTCACTAAAGCGTGAAAACTGCTTTAACTGCTTTCGCGCAATAACCTTGGTTTATCACGTGAACTAATGCTGTTCGCATGTAAACTTTTGCAAGCGGAAGATCGCGTGATAACTGCTGTGATAGCAGCTATCACGCTTTAGTGAATCAAGCCCAGTGTATTTATTCTTTTCCGGGTCAAAGAGTTCACCTCCTGATTGACGTCAGAAAGTGAAAATCTCAGTCGCTCTGCAAAAGTGCTTAGAAAAGCGCTTACACAAAATCGCCCAAAGTTCAGAAAAGGCCGGGAATCACTTGAAAAAAATCACTCACAAAAACGCTCAGCGCTTGCCCTTGCGATGTATAATTTGAACAAAGCTTAGTAAGGCCTTGTCCACATCTAAAATCGCAATCGATGACGCCGCTTATTTTTAGCACCTCCCGACACTTACCTGCGCGTTGTGATTTTTTTGTGAAGCGCTTTTGCAGAGCGAATTTGTTTTTTCACTTCCTGACACAAGTCAGGAAGTGAACTCTTTGACCCGGAAAAGAATAAATACAATGTATTTATTCTTAAAAGAGCTGGGAAATCACTATACAAAGCGCTTTTTTCAAGCATTTTGCAACTTCCCTATACCTTCCATTATAGGCAAATAGCCCCAAAAATGGTCCAGGCATCGCTTTGGTGAGCGGATCGGAATGGAACCGCTCAGATGTGAACTGTCTCATAGAGAATCATTGCACAAGCGCTTTTAGGATGATTTTGAAAATCGCCGGCGCTTAAAAAAAGCCAAAAGCACCCTTAGGGCTTGATTCACAAAGCGTGATAACTCTTATCGCGGTCACGATAGCATTTTGCACGCGATATAACGTGCGTAACGGTTTTCACGCTCAATCACAAATTTTTGAGCACAAGCGGAAATTTTCACTCAAAACACGTCACATTTCACAAGAAAACGCGGCCGTTTACGCGTGAAAATTCATGATTCCGCGCAAAAATCATTACGTGCGTTATAGCAATTGATTTTGCATGTGGGGGGAGGAGTCAGGCAACCGGATCCCCACTTTTGGCAGCAGGGCATGGTGGCCCCCCCTGTAGCCAGATGTCTCCCCTGTAGCCAGCAGCATTTACTCACCAATGATGAGCAGCTGTGGACACCTCCGACTGGCCGGCATCCGCGCTCATACTGACGCTAAGTTCCAGGTCAAGGCTTGATGACGTCATTAAGCCGGGACCCGGCACTTACATCAGAGCAAGCGGGGATGCCGGCCAGAGCGGAGGTGAGTGGATCCTTTTCTTCCCCTCCTACTGCCGCAGTTCTGTTAGTGATCACTATGATCCTCCGGCGATCGTAGTGATCACATGATCAGGAGCCACTTGCAATGGCTCCTGATCACTGAGGGGAGATGTCAGCTGTCATATGACAGCTTAATCTTCCTTCTCTGGTGCGCACGATCTCGTCGGGAGTGGAAACGGCGGGTGGCGTAAATCCTACACCGCACCAGCCTAGAGCAGCCACAAGTGCGGCGTAGGATTTACTTGCGTCGGTCCGCAAAAGGTCATTGCTGGATACACACGATGCAGTTTTCTGACAGATTTATTGTCAGATCGATTATTTACAACATGTCCGATCTGATTTACAATACATTTTTCAATCAATTTTTCATTCACTTCTATGAAAAATCGTTCAAAAAATCGATTGGAAATCAGACATCTTAGAAACAATCGATCTGACAATAAATCTGTCAGAAAATTGCATCATATATAGCATTATTCTTACCTGGGGCTTCCTCCAGCCCCCTGTAGTCTGTTAGCTCCCTCCGTGTCAGTCTGCCCCCTCCATGATCCAGCCGGGTTACAGGCCACGCCCAAACCCCAAACCCATGGATGTGAGCATTCTGTGCAGACGCAGTTAAAGTCTTAAAGGGAACTTTTACTGAGATGGATATGGGTGTTTCCTTTTAAAGAGAACCCGAGGTGGGGTTCTGACAATGCAATCCACATACAGAGGCTGGATCTGCCTATACTGCCCAGCCTCTGTTACTATTTCAATCTCTTCTAAGCCCCCCTGCACTCTGCTATCCCCCATAAATCATAGCCGTGCTGCCGACACGCAGTGTGTCACAGCGGGCTGTGTTTATCTCTGTACTGTCAGTGTGCTGCTCTTCCCACCTCCTGCATAGCTCCGGTCCCCGCCGGGTCCCTTCCCTCCCCGCTGATTGGAGGGGAGGGACGCGGGCGGGGACCGGAGCTATGCAGGAGGCAGGGGGAGCAGCAGGCTGACAGTACAGAGGTAAACACAGCACGCACAGCGCGTCTGTGATTTATGGGGATTGCAGAGCGCAGAGGGAACTTAGGGGGGATTGAAATAGCAACAGAGGCTGGGCAGTATAGGCAGACCCAGCCTCTGTACATGGATTGCATTGTCAGAACCCCACCTCGGGTTCTCTTTAACCTCCTTGCCGATTATCCCGAGCTCAGCTCGGGGTAACCTGCGCAGGAGGATTTCTCAGGCCCCGCTGGGCCGATTTGTATAATTTTTTTTATTGCATGCAGCTAGCACTTTGCTAGCTGCGTGCATATTCCGCTCGCCGCCGATTCGCTGCTACCCGCCGCGCCGCCCCCCCCCCCTCCAGACCCCTTGCGCAGCCTGGCCAATCAGTGAGAGGCAGAGCTGAGGGGTGGATCGGGATTCCCTCTGACGTCCCGACGTCCATGACGTCATCCCGCCCCGTCGCCATTGCGACCGGGGAAGCCTAGCAGGAAAACCCGTTCTGAACGGGATTTCCTGCTTACTCTGATCGCCGGAGGCAGTCAAAGTGGCTGCGGAGATGCCGCTGCTCAGCAGCTATCATGTAGCTAGCGCTAGGCTCGCTACATGATTTAAAAAAAACAAAACAAAAAAAAAAGGGTTGCGCTGCCCCCTTGCCGCGGGAAATGGACCGGCAAGGGGTTTAAACAATACCAGTTGCCTGGCAGCCTTGCTGGTCTCTTTGGCTGTAGTAGTGGCTAAATCACACACCAGAAACAAGCATGCAGCTAATCCAGTCTGAGTTCAGTCAGAGCACCAGTTTGTTGAGGGGCTGTGGCTAAAATATCAGAGACACAGGATCAGCAGGAGAGTCAGGCAACTGGTATTATTTTAAAAGGAAAAATCCATCTCCTTCTCAATTTAGGTTCCCTTTAATGAACTGCGAATGCACAGAATGTTTTCGGCAATGGGAGCTCGATTGAGGCTGCTTGGGGCCGGGAATGGGCATGTGCAGTAGTCGCCACCTGGCTCAGTTGGGTACTTTACATGGGCTAACAGTGGTGCAATGGAGGGGATTGGGAGGACGGCGAGGGAGCAGATGGACTACAGGGAGCTGGAGGAAGCCTCAGGTAAGTATAAATCCTTGTGATAGCTCTGACTCAGATATACTTTAAATCCTCAAACTTGGTCATTTGCAGCTCTCCCTTTTTCTGCAGGTTACAGGGCTATGCTGGTGTCCCCATGTGATGTCCCTGCCCAGTATAGTTGGCTACAGGAGCCCCAGAAGTGGTGGCATCACTGCGCTGCCTTGTGCCCTCAGATAAGGTAACCAGATTCTCCAGTAGTAGTGGCAGTGGTACGCAGCATGGACCATACCACAGTCAGGGTGAGGAGGGGAGCTGCATGCAATGCATCACATTTCTCAAGTCAGCAGAGCCCACACTGGTGACGTTTTGTAGAAAAACCTGGTGATTTTTGTGAGATAATGTTGATGTGAGATGAGATGTGACAGAAGTGACAAGTCTGCAGCTGTGAGCAGCCCCCTCCCTTCTCCTCACACAGATCCTGAGGAATAACAATTATTCTTACATGTTCAGCGGAGTGTCCGGGGAATTCTGACACTGGAAGGCGGCTGGTAGAATCTCTGCACTTTATAAGGATAAATCTTGTGTACGGGGAGCGGAGGGCCGACAGGGGAATACCGGGAGAAGGCCAGAAACTGACTGATTTATGTTTTAAAATACATATTCTTTATCTTAAACACTTCTCACTATTTCTACAAGAGAAGTAATTATTGCAGACTTTTCTGGTTATGATAAAAAAAGAAAAATAGACATGAAAGTGAATATACAGTATTACTTAAAGGGATACGCAAAGAGACACTAAAGCGGAAAAAAAAAATTATGATATGATTGGTATGTGTAGTACAGCTAAGAAATTAAACATTAGGAGCAGAGACATGAGTCTAATACTGTTTCCAGTACAGGAAGAGTTAAGAAACTCCAGTTGTTATCTATGCAAATAGCCATTAAGCTCCAGGACTTGAAAGTGGCAGAGAGCTCTGACTTCTGATTAGGTTATCTCAACTTTTCTTTTGCAGAGAACAGTTCAGGACAGGTCAAAAGTCCACTGCCTGTTATGTAAAAACATTAGAATGCTGAGTAAGGTGTAAACTGCAAATATTAGAGAATGATGCAATGTTATAAAAAAAAAATCTATATAACTGAAAATAAAAATACAAGAATTTTTTTTGTGCTACCAATGTTCTAGTAATTACCCCTACTACACAACCAATTCATATCATTTTTTTTTTCCCGCTTCAGTGTCTCTTTAAGCCTAAGCAAACAAATCAGTTTTACTACAGCTGTCCCGTGCCCTCGCAGTCACTCTCGGATCCTCCTGTCCCCCGCCACCAGCTACTCTAGTTTTCAGCTGACATGCTTACTGCGCCTGCAAAGGCCTGGCCACTTGTCTCCTTCTATGCGTTCCTTTCCACAATAGCACCCTGCGCAGGCGTAGGACACCATTGCAGACAGGAACGTGTAGAAGGCTAAGGGTGGCCTGTCCTGGCCTGTCGGGGCTTGTCGGCAAAGTGAAAGTAGCTGGGAGCGGGGGACAGGAGGATCCGAGAGTGACTGCAAGGGCACAGGACAGCTGCAGGGAGCTGGTGGAAGCCCCAGGTGAGTTAAATAGATTTTTTTTTCCCTAGGCTTAAATGCCTCTTAAAGTCCATCAAGTCAACCCACAAACTAGGCCCCGTCATATGCCGGCTCTGCAGCGGCCGCCATTCTTGTGGAACGCAGCGTGACCAAGCGTTCTGGTGGACGCGAAACGGCCGTCGCCAACCCTTCTACAGCCCTGAGCACCCACCTCCACCACATCCCGCACAGTATCGCCATGGGACACCAGGTGACAGCTATTTGATGTTTTATACTGCACAAGTTGTTTTGGAATAAACAAGCTGAATGATGGATGGTGCCCGAATCTGCTTCTTATCTATAACCAGTTACGATTTACTTCCTTCCTGTCATATATGTGAGGCACACGTCAGTGGCTGATTGTTTAACAGGATAACAAGTCTTTTGCAGCGGGAGTTTTGGACTCACTCTCTCCCTACCCACGGATCCATCCTGACTTTTATAGGAGTGCCACACTCACTTCTCTTTCGTTCAAACCCACAAACTTGGCCAATGATTTTTATATTTTGGTCCAGAGGAAGGCATAGACATATGGGATGCAGAGGTTGTGACCACACCAGGGCCCTTGGGCCAGTGGTACCCTGAGCAGGGCCAGTTCTAGACTTTTTGCTGCCTGAAGCAAACTTGTTAGGATGCCCCCCCTCCCCAGGGGAATACCAGGAGAAGAGGAGAAACAGACACATGATTTATTTTAAGAGTTTAAATGTTGTTCACTGGAAGTGATGTAAACAAAGGAAAAAAGAAAGAAAGAAAAATAGTCATAAAGTTGAATATGCTACACATGCCCATCAAGTTCAACCACAAACAGAACCAGTTGTCTTTATTGTGAGAAAACGCGGAAAAGCCGCCGCGGGTACTTAGAGCAAGGCGGCTGATTCCGCGTCCAACGTGGCAGGTTGCGTGCGCGCGTGGGCCTGCATCTACTAGCAGGATGGAACGCGGTGAAACCGCCGCATGTCTTAAGAATGAGGCAGCGGATTCCGCATTAGACGCGGATGTTTGCACGCATAGGCCTACTCCTGTCAGTACTGCTGAACGCGGAGAAACCACCGCATGCTCGGACAGCGGTGCGGCTGGTTCCGCATCCAAAGCAGCAGAAGCATTACAACACACGTCTGGTGTGGCTGGGACTGATAGTCCACACAGGTTCAGAAGGACGCGCGCGCGGAGAGGCAGAGCCTTTATGACAGTCAGAAGGGTGTCAGCTGACCAAGCTGGTCAGCTGACAATTCTGTCAATTTTCATTGGTCCAGCACTTAGGGGAGGCGCTGGAGAGCGCTAGAGTATATATACTGGGTGCTGGTCATTTCTCTGGTGTCTGGCGTTGCGATCACTACGTGGTAGCACTCAGACCTTTTGTCAGTATCTGTGTTATTATCTAGACCAGTTTCCTAGGTGTTGATGACCAAGGAGCTCACACCTTAGTCTAGGAATTCTGTTATCATCTGTGTTATTTACTAGACCAGTTTCCGGGGTGTTGATGATCAAGGAGCTCACACCCAAATCTAGGCATTGTTGTTTATCTGTTATGACCTTCTGCTTTCCTGACCACTCTTCTGATCTCTGATTAGGTACTTCGCTATATCTGATACTCTGTTGCCAAACTCTGCTTGTCTTAGGATTCCGCATCTGTCTCCTGTCTCTGTACCTGATCTGTCTGTCTGTTGCCGACCTGGCTTGCACGACCTTAAGAGCTATCTCCCCAGTTGAGAGATAGCTCACAGATCTGTTAGTGACATCCTTCCTTGGTGTCACTTACGTTCTCTCCTTCCCTCTCTCAGCCTGACTCCTCCCTCGGGAGAGTCCAGGCTAACGGAAGGAACTTGCATTGTGCAGTACTCCTTACTGCCTTGCACCTGCTCCACAGGTGCAGTCCTCAAAGTATTACTGTTGCTCCGAAACACTCTTACCACTCAGGTGTCCAGAGGTTAGAGATATATCTGATTATCGGTGATACTGCAGATCATCAATAATCGGGTATATAGCTGCATTCTCGGTGATACTGCAGATCACCGGTAATCAGACCCTCTCTGTGTTACACCGATCGTTACATTTATATTTTGGTCTAAACGTAGCCAGAAAAAATGCTCAGAGAAAATCAAGGCCAATATTGCCTCATGGGCAGGGCTTGTGCTTTTACAGGGGCAAACTGAGCAACCGACCAGGGCTCCAAGATCCGTAGGACCCCAGAGTCAGATCGCAACTTTTTACCAATAAAAGTTTATTGAATAAATCAGAATGAACAAGAATACACAGTTAGTGTTACACCAGTAAAAAGATGTACAGAGAAATTGACAAGGACAATAAAAGTGCACGATGGGACCCAGTACCTGGGTCTACAGAAGGAAAGTACTGCAAACTAATGTCCTTTATGGAGTGCATAGCGTGCCATATGGCACACAATAAAAATCAGTTTCTGTTTGGAACTGTTTGGGACCTGGGGCCCCTGGCAGTAAAGACTACACACCTGTCAAACTGAGAAAACAAATGTGAGATTAAGACCCCCATGATATAGAGGGTTTAGGTATGTGGGGGGGGGGGGAATTGTCAAATAGACAGTAATTGGTGATAGAAGATCAAGTGGAAAGTTTGGGAGCATAGGGCTTAACCCATTCCCCCCAGATTGTATCTAACTTCCTGGGGCAATTTCTAATTTCCGTTGCATTAGGACATTTGATAGAAAGGAGGAATGTTCTTGACAAATTGTATCCAAGGTTTTTTTTTTTTTATTTATTTTGTGGGGGGTGCTGTATTTTTCAATTTGCAGGCTATCTCCTTCTTAGCATAGTGACATAAAATCCTAAGCAAGAATTTTTGATTCTTCCTGTTCGAGATTGAGTTGGCCGAAGAAGACAATTTGGGGGGACACCGGGCCAGGAGAGTCACAACTACTTAATTGTCTCTTCCACTTTCTGCCAATATAGGGATAATCGAGGGCATGTCCAGAATACATGCCCAAAGGTACCATTGGCCAACCCGCATCTAGTACCGTCATTGGACACAGCCGAGTTTATTTAGTGCAGTCGGACTGGGGCAGGCCTGTCCGGGAACCTTTGGTGAAACCGTCTGACCAGTCTTGGGGCATGAATGTTCTTGGCAGGTTCCCAGGTATTCTCCTCCATACCGAACCCTTTCCACTTTACTAAATATTGGATGGAGTTCCTGAATCTCCTGCTATCCAGAATCCTCTCCACCTCAAACTCTTCAACTCCGACCACTAAGATTGGTGGGGGAGGCACAGTGGTGCGACCAGGAAATCTGCTGGGTATCACTTTCTTGAGACAGGATACATGAAATACCGGATGTACTCGGAGTGAGTTAGGAAGAGAGAGCTTGAAAGCCACTGCATTTATCTGGGTTACAACTGGAAATGGCCCAATGAACCTGGGACCCAATTTCTTGGAAGGACATTGAAGTCTCAAATGTGCAGTGGACAGCCAGACTAAGTCTCCAGGAACTAAGCTGATAGCCTCTCTCCTTAACTTGTCAGCTGACTTCTTATCTCTCTCTTGCGTCTGTCTCAAGATCCTCTGGACCTCCTTAAAGTTGTCCTTGAGAGCTGACACTCTCTCTTGGACTCCGGGCACAGTGGGAGTAAAGTTAATGCCGCGCAAGAAGGAAGGATGGAAGCCGTAGTTCACATAAAAGGGAGACTGGTTGGTGGAGGAATGGATGGTGTTATTATAAGCAAACTCTGCGGTTGCCAGAAGAGAAGACCAGTCGTCTTGAGAAGCCGAGGTGAAGCATCTTAAGTACTGCTCGAGGGTCTGATTTGTCCTCTCAGTCTGTCCGTTAGATTGAGGATGGTAACCGGAAGAAAGTGAAGAATGTATTCCCAGGCATTTACAGAGTTCCTGCCAGAATCTGGATGTAAACTGTACCCCACGATCAGAGACCACATCCGATGGTAAACCGTGGAGCCTGACAATCTCTTGGAGGAACAGTTTCGCCGTTTCGGCTGCCGAGAGAACGCCTTTGCAAGGAAGGAAGTGGACCATCTTGGAGAAACGGTCCACCACCACCAAGATGGCAGTGAAACCCTGGGAAGGTGGCAACTCCACAACAAAGTCCATAGCTATATTCTCCCAGGGTTTCTCGGGTATAGGTAGAGGATTCAAAAAAACCCAAGGTCTAGTACGAGGACTCTTGGCGCCAGCACATACTTCACAGGAAGCTATGAACTGTTTACAATCCTTGGAGATCTCAGGCCACCAGAAGTTTCTCCGGAGCAAATCCAGAGTCCTGTCTCCCCTGAAGTGGCCCGCCAGCTTGTTGTCATGGCAGCACTGTAGGACCGGGAGACGAAACTCCAGAGGGACAAACAACTTGCCTTGGAAGTAGTGCAGCCCATCCTTGATGCTTAGGTCTGGAAGAAGATCTCACGGTATTGTGGACTGCTTAATGGACTCCAGGAGGTTGGGTTGAAGAAGGAGAAAATGCTGGGAAGAGAGGATATTCTCAGGCTCAGAACTAGGCGCCGACTCTGAATGGAACATCCGGGACAAGGCATCAGGCTTGGAGTTCTTGGAACCCGGACGGTAAGTCAAATGAAAGTTAAAGCGAGAGAAGAACAGTGACCATTTTGCCTGTCGGGGCATCAATTTTTTAGCAGAACGAAAATACTCAAGGTTCCGGTGATCAGTAAGAATGAGTACAGATTGCTCCGTGCCCTCCAGGAGGTACCGCCACTCTTCCAGTGCGACCTTAATGGCTAAGAGCTCTCTGTCCGCCACATCATAGTTTCTCTCTGCAGTACTCAACTTTCTGGAGAAGAAAGCCACCGGTTGGAGGATAGCCTTTGGACCAAAGCGCTGAGAAAGAATAGCCCCAACTGTGATTTCAGAAGCGTCGACCTCTAGAACGAAAGCTCTGGCGGGATCCGCATGCATAAGAATGGGAACTGTGGTAAAGCAGACCTTGAGTTGTTCAAAAGCTTATTGAGCCTGAGGCGTCCATCGGAAAGGAGTGCTGGTGCTGGTCAACTGAGTGATAGGAGCCACGATTAAAGAGAAGTTCTTTATGAATCTCCTCTAGAAATTGGCAAATCCAATGAATCTTTGGACCCCCTTTCGATCAGAAGGCACGGGCCAATCCAGGATTGCAGACACCTTCTGGGGATCCATCTCTACCCCAGCCGGGGAAATCTTAAGACCAAGAAACTGGATGTTCTCCTTATCAAACTCGTACGTCTCTGGCTTAGCATAAAGTCTATGAGTGCGAAGTCGGGCAAGAACCCTTCTGACGTGCTTGTGATGCTCCTCCTTGGAAGTAGAGAAAACAAGGATATCATCCAAGTAGACCACTAAGAAGTCATCAATGAAGTCTCTGAAGATGTCGTTGACAAAGTGCTGGAACGTGGCAGGGGCATTGCAGAGCCCAAAGGGCATCACAAGATACTCATAATGACCGAAGCGGGAACGAAAGGCCGTCTTCCACTCGTCCCCCTCTCGGATTCTGATCAGGTTATACGCTCCCCGCAGATCAAGCTTGGAGAAGATACAGGCCGAGCGGAGTCTGCGGAATAGGTCTGGCATAAGAGGCAGCGGATACCGGTTTTTCACTGTGATCTTGTTAAGCTCCCGGTAGTCAATATACGGGCGAAGGGACCCATCTCTTTTTCCCACGAAGAAGATCCCTGCCCCAGCGGGAGAGGTAGAAGGCCGGATGAATTCCCCCTTGAGGTTCTCCTCTATATACTCCTTAAGGATCTGAGTCTCGGGTTCAGAGAGGGGGTATGTCCTTCCAAAAGGAATAGGAGCTCCGGGTTGAAGATAAATGGGGCAGTCGTAGGGACGATGAGGCGGAAGAGTATCTGCCCCGGCTTTATCAAAGATGTCTAGGAAATCATGATATTCAATAGGAATAATGTCCTTCTTCGGGGAACTTAAACAGAACAAGGTTCCAGCACGAGGATAGCAAGAGCGTAGATAGTAGTTGGAGGAAAAGGATACCTCTCCAGTGTCCCAATTGATTACAGGATTGTGGGTCTTAAGCCAGGGCATTCCCAAGATCACAGGGAATAATGGGGATGGCAGAAGATCGAAGGATAAGTATTCCTGGTGCTCCCCCTGGATGGTCACAAGCAACGGCAAGGTTTCGGAAGTGATGGGACCAGATCCAATGGTAGATCCATCAGCCAGTTGGATGGTCAGAGGTTGACATCTGGAGTGAGTGGGGAGCTGGAGTCGTTGGGCCACAGACAGATCCAGGAAACAAGAATAAGCTCCAGAGTCTATGATGGCCTTAATTTCGATGATCCCTCCTCTGGGGCCCTGTAATGAGAGGATGAGGGGAACATGAGAAGAAGTTGGCGGCATACAAGGAGCTCTGCTAACACACACAGCTGACTAAGGCTCACCCGAGGGACGGACAGGACAATTCAGGCAGAAGTGGCCAGAAGCTCCGCAGTAGAGGCATAGGTTGGAAGTCCTCCTTCGTTGTCTCTCTTCCGACGAGATGACTGGATAGGCCAATCCCAACTGCATAGGTCCCGGTTCATCATTCACAGGAGATGGATCGAAGACTGGACCAGAGGGAACCAGAGGAGAAGAGAAACTTCCTCCAGAGCGAGTACTTCCAGACCTCTCTGCTCGTCTTTCTCTTAAGCGCCTATCAATCTGGATAGACAGGCGAATGAGTTCTTTCAGGGTGTCCGGCACTTCCACCCTAGCCAACTCATCTTTGATAGCATCAGAGAGCCCCTGACGGAAACGGAACTTAAGGGCAGAGTCGTTCCATGCAACATCAGCCTGCCAGCGCCGGAACTCGGTGGCGTAGTCCTCCACAGGTCTTCTTCCCTGCCGAAGGGATTCAAGAACTAATTCAGCGAAAGAGGCCCTTCCTGAATCATCATATAACTCCGCCATAGCAGTGAAGAATGCGTTCAGATCACTCAAGGCTGGGTGGCGCTATTCCACCATACGAAGAGCCCAGGCCTGTGGTTCTCCCTGCAGCAAGGAAATGACCGCTCCCACCTTGATTTCCTCATTGGAGAAAGTTCTCGGAAGTAATGAAAAGTGGAGGCGGCAGACGCTCTGAAACCAGCGGAATTTCGTGCGGTCACCAGTAAACCGCTCAGGAAGAGGCAATCTGGGTTCAGGTGGAGGAGCCGCAGCAACCGGGACATGGACTGGCTCAGGACTGGCAGGAGGAGCAGAAACTACTGGTACAGGCGCAGGTGCCGAAGCTCCGTCCACCGCAGCAGGTGGGCTCAGTAATTGATCTCGGATCTCCCGGTAACCTTTCTAGACCTCGTCCATGGATACACGCAACTGCGTGACCAACTCGTAAAGGATCTCCACCGGCGAGCGCGTCTCACTAGCATCCATCTTGGCTGCTCTTTACTGTTATCTTTAGGCCAGAAGTCTTCGGACACTGTTGACCCTCCCACTGATGGAAGAGGGGTTCCCCAGTAGTGGAATCTAAGAGACCACGGGTCTTCAGCCACACCCCCTTGAGGGGAGTGCAGGTCTTCGCTGCCTAGTGCCCACCAGGTCACTACTGGGATAACCTCAGCTAGTGGTTGGTAGAACAGTGACGCTAATGTGTTAGAAGTTGAAGACGTGGTCAGACGATTAGCCAGAGGTTCAGGGCAGGCAGCAATTAGCATAAACAGGTCACAAGCCAAAGGTCGGGGCAGGCAGCAAACAAGCAGGGTCGGGTCACAATCCAGGAGTCGGGGTAGGCGGAAATCAAGCAGAAGTCGGGGTCACAAGCCAAGGGTCAAACCGGAGATCAATCAGAGTAATATCAGACAGAGTTTCCACGGGGCTTACGCCAAGCTGTAAGAAAGAGCAGCACTGCAATGGTGGGCAGTGCTGCTTTTATACAGAGTTTTGGTGCCGAAATTAACGCCCTGCGCATGCGCAGAGCGCGCGCAATAGTTTGCGCATGCGCGCCCGCACAATGCTTTGCGCATGCGCGCGCAATTGGTTGCACGCGCAATTCTTTGTGCGCACGCGCATATCGCGTAGCGCTCTGCGCACGCGCGCAGTAGCAGCTTGCGCACGTGCGCATATTGTACAACGCCATACGCCGCCGAACCGGAAGAGAGCACAGAAGTCCAAGGGACCCTCCGCGCGTGCGTACCCGGAACCGAACACGGGGAGTACGTCGGAGCCTGGTGAGGTGAGTGTGACAGCTGGTTTTTAAATGTGTATTTTTTTCCTTTGAAACTTTAAAATCGATTGTTCTCAAAAAATATAAGGTCTTTTTGAAAAAAGAAAATTTCCTCTTGTAGACACTGGGGGCCCCTACAGGCTTTGGGGCCCTGGGGCAATTGCCTCCTTTGCCTCTATGGTAGCGCTGGCCCTGGTTGCAGGCACAGTACCCGAATTTAAAAAAAAATGACAAGCAGAGGCAGGCCACCCCACAGGGGTCCTCGAGGTTGTACTGCTGTGATTTCCTACAGCCTTGGAAGAATGCCCAGTGTTCAGAGGCACGTACCATCAACACCCAAAATTCAGAGGATGTAGTTGACTAGCTTACACAGCACACCCCATTTTCTACAGCTACAATCTTGATGCACCATTCTCCTCCTGCTCTGATTTGGGCACCCCACAACAACGTATTACCACTTGCTTAGCAGCCGCCACCACCACTAGCACCACAGCCTCTCCACTTGATATGTCAGAGGAGTTATTCACACATTCGTGTGATGAATTTAGTGATGCATAAGCATTATTGGCAGAGGATGAAGGCGATAAGGATGATACACCACCTGATATGTCTTAGTCAGGTGTCAGTACACACATGGACGTAAGGTGTCATGCTGATGTTGTAATACCTGTTGTTGGTGCCTTTTCAGAAGTGTCTGATAAAAGTGAAGCAGTTGATGATGATGATGATGATGATGTGTCCATGGATGTCACATGGGTGCCAGCAAGAAGAGATGAAGAACAGGGGGACAGTTCAGATGGGGAGACAGGGAGGAGGAGGAGAAGAGTTGTTGTAACTAGCAGGGGGAGAGTGTCAAAAGGAGCTAGTGGCACTGCCACACAGTAAATATTGGCAGCCAACCAACATGCCCGCCAACTTCTGCTGTTACTACCACCACCACCAGCAGCAGAGTGCTGTCAACCCAAAGCTCACCATTGTGACAATGTTTTTGTGTGTCTACCTCTGACAACAGCAAAGCCATTTGCAACCTGTGCCACAAGACTCTGAGTCATGGGAAGTCCAACACCCACCTAGGTACAACTGTTTTTATAAGGCACCTGTGCCCCAAACACCAATGCCAATAGGAGCAACACATGAGGAGAATCAGCACCCAAAGTCTATGCTAGGGATGCTCAGCAGAGCTCGAATATTCGAGTAGCTCGAATATTCGAGCTTTTTTTTTAGCTATTCGAGCTCGAATACCGAGCTCGAATAGCTACAGCTATTCGAATGGGCTATTCGAGTGAACTCGAATAGCCCACTCACTATTCGAGCTATTCGAGCAACAGCGCTATTCGAGCTCGAATACCGAGCTCGAATAGCGTCATAGCCCAGATTGATGTCCTTAGAGCCAATCAGTGGGCTCCCAGGCCCTCTGACGGCAGCCAATCACAGAGGGGGACCCTGGACAGCCCCTACCCTATAAATAGCGGCCGCCATGTTCGGTTTTTCCGTCCTTGCCTGACTTTGTACAGAGAGAGATCTGCTTCTTTGTGCTTTGGCTTAGCAAGAGCTCTATAGTGGTCAATTACCTAGCGTTTTTGCTCACATACACCTCCTATATACACCTATATTGTTGTTAGTTAGATAGACATTGTATTTTAGTTAGTAGCTTGTGTGTTACATAGAGACAGACAGCTGCTGCTGCAGGCAAGCTTACACAGCTTTAGGCCTCAGGGCCTTGCCTGTGGGCAGCTGTCCTCCTGTCCTCTGTTGGTTTATTTCTCATCTATACCAGTGTTTCTGCTGTCCTTTACTACTGAGTGATTGTGTTTTGTAGTTATACTGTAACTGTGTACTAGGACACTCACTGTCACTGTTTGTTCATAGCTCCTGGGTGTGTGCGTGCACTGTCTGTACACTACAGTACACACACTCTATTTCCTTCTGATTACTACTGATTATTGTATTTTCTAGTTGTACTTACTGTTACTACTTACTACTAGGGACACTCAGTCACTGTTCATAGGCTAGCTCCTGCGTGTGTGTGTGTGTGCGTGCACTGTCTGTACAGTACACACACTCTATTTCCTTCTGATTACTACTGATTATTGTAATTTCTAGTTGTACTTACTGTTACTACTTACTACTAGGGACACTCAGTCACTGTTCATAGGCTAGCTCCTGCGTGTGTGTGTGTGCGTGCACTGTCTGTACAGTACACACACTCTATTTCCTTCTGATTACTACTGATTATTGTAATTTCTAGTTGTACTTACTGTTACTACTTACTACTAGGGACACTCAGTCACTGTTCATAGGCTAGCTCCTGCGTGTGTGTGTGTGTGCGTGCACTGTCTGTACAGTACACACACTCTATTTCCTTCTACTGAATCTGATTACTACTGATTATTGTATTTTCTAGTTAGTGTACTAGGGGACACACTCACTGTTCACTGTTTCACACTTACTGATTACCGATGATTGTATTTTGTATTTGTACTGTACTAGTAATCACTTAGCGATCTAATCACTTAGTGATTAGTGTCACCTCACCCACCAACCCACTCCATTAAAGTACCCCACTTTTTCACCCGCCCTTTTAAAAAACTTTTTTGTTTACGCCCAAAACATCAAAGATGTCTGGAAGTGGCAGCCAGTGCGGTTTGGGCAAGGGGAAGGGCAGCAAGGGAATCAGGAGGAGAGGGAGCAGCATTGTGGCAAACCGCGGCCGCGCCACCATGCATAGTTCCGCAGCAGCTGCGTCAGTGGCTAACATTCCGCCTATAGCCACTGGCCGTGGACGCCTTGGGCGCCGCCCAGCAGGAGCAACTCACGCTGCAGAGACACAGCAGCATCAGCAGCGTGTAGTACCTGCTCCTATTTTCCTCCAGCCGGGTCGGAAACGTCCCATTGAGGAAAAGGATGCAGCCACTGTGGTGCAACTGATGACGGAGGATGAGCAGCCCGCCATCAGCTCTGCATCCGAGGCCTCCACCCTCACCACCACCAACACCCCTGTTCGCAGCAGCCGCCCAGCAGGGCCTGGGGAGGAGGCCAGTTCACCCTCAGTTGGCGATCTGTCATTCAGCAGTCTTTTGACCCCAGGCATCATGAGTCAATTGTCTGCTGTTGTTGGCGATTTGGAGGAGGAGATGCTGATGGGCACTTTGGGGGATGAGGGATTGGACAGCAAGACTGTGGCGACAGTCAAGCAGCCCATCCATGCATCAGGAGAGGAGTTTGGGGGGTCATCATCCCAGCAGGACATGTTTCAGGAGGGGGAGGATGATGATGATGATGATGACGTGGTGACAGACAAAGACTGGGTGCCGTCACCACCAGCACCTGGGGATGTCATCATCAGCAGCTCTGAGGAGGAGGATGCGCTTGTGGGCCTTGCAAGGAGGCGCATCATTGCAAGCATTGGCAGCAGTAGGCAGATCCCACAGCCTGCTGGTGTCTCAGGCTCAGCAGCAGCAGCAGCATCTGCCACCAGTACCACCACCAGCCGCACCCAAGCCCCCCCCCCCCCCAACCACCACAGGGAGACGGGCAGCAGCGGCTCCAGGCCGTAGGGGGTTTTTCTTGTCACCAATCTGGCGATTTTTCACAATGCCCACAGTGTACAGCAAGTACGCCACTTGCAACCACTGTCAGCGGAAGTTGAGCAGAGGTGCAGACCCCTTAAAGTTCATTACCAGCTCTCTCATCAACCACCTTGCTGCAAAACATTTCCACCAGCATGAGGAGTTCCAGAGGCTGAAGGCATCTGGTGCTGGCAGTGGCACCACACCCATCACTGCACAGCCTTCAGCAGCAGCAGCAGCAACAGCAGCCACCCGCCCTCCTGCTCCTCCAGCAGCACCAGCAGGAGTGCGGAAATGCACTGCTCCTCCCCCCTCTGCAACTCCTGCCGCCGACACTGAGGCCGGTTCTGGCAGCCAGTCCTCAGTGGCCTCCTCTGCTGTGTCCGCTGATTCCCGTGCTAGCAAAAGTCGACGCCAGAGCCTTTTGAGCGAGTCCTTCCAGGGGGTGGTTAGGGCTCTGCCTCCCAGCAGCCGTCGCGTGCGGCAGCTGAACGCTTGCTGGCACGGGCCATGTGCTCCCAACTCCTGCCGTACACGCTCGTGCAGGAGGGGAGCGACATGCGTGCGCTGCTTGCTTGTGCAGCCCCAGACTGGCAGCTCCCCAGCAGACACTTCTTTGCCCGCAAGGCCATTCCTGCACTGCACCGCTTTGTGATGGCCAATGTGGAGTGAGGGCTGGAGCACGCGGTTGGTGAAAGGGTCCACGTCACCATGGACTCCTGGAGCAGCCGCTTCGGGACAGGCCGCTACCTGTCCTTCACTGTCCACTGGGTCAGCTTGGTGGAAGGGGGTGAGGATGGGAGAGCAGCAGCGGGCACAGCAGCAGCAGAAACACAGTGGGTGGTGCCACCCCGCAGGGTCAGGGGAACTGCAGCAGGTTCCTCCGATCCTCTGCCATCCTCCGGCACACCTGGCCAAACCCCCCGCCTCAGCAGCAGCGTGAAGGCCCGCCACTGCCAAGCGCTGCTGCAGTTGGTCAGCCTTGGGAAGACCAAACTGACGGCAACCCATGTGTTGGCCAAACTCCAGGAGCAGGAGAGGAGTTGGCTGACCCCCAGAGGCCTCAGAGTCGGAGAGGTGGTGGCCGACAATGGGGCCAATCTGGTTGCCGCAATTGACAGGGGAAACCTGACCCACATCCCCTGTCTTGCCCACGTGCTGAACCTGGTGGTGCAGAAGTTCTTGCGCACCTACGAGGGGATGGGCGAACTGCTGGAAACGGCAAGGAATGTTGTGCGTCACTTCCGGCGCTCGCCTGCAGCCTGTGCGAGCCTGGAAGACGTGCAAAAGGAGCTGGAGCTGCCACGCCATCGGCTGATCCTTGACGTTCCAACTCGCTGGAACTCCACCCTGGCGATGTTGGAGCGTCTGGTTGAACAGAAGCACGCTGTCAACCAGTACCTTGCCCTGGCCACTGTTTGCGCCGCTCAGAAAAGGGACAAGACCAGCAACATCCCATCCATCGTCCCCGATGACGACTGGAGGCACATGCAGCAGGTGTGCTTAGTGCTGGCTCCCTTTCTGCAGGCCACTAACATGGTGAGCAGGGACCATGCTATGGTCTGCGAGTGGGTGCCCCTGGTTTGTCTGCTGAACAGGGCCCTCGACGCTTTGCTGGAACAGGGAGCGGCAGCTTTGGACCAGCAGGAGCGGCAGGCAGCTGCACAGTCCACCTCTGAGGGGGAGGAGGAGGAGGACTTGGTGGAGGTCCCTGACCTTGCTGCTGATGAGGGGGATCAGCACAGCGCAGCTGAGTTGGTGCGGGGGTGGAGAGAGGATGAGGCTGAGGAGGCAGAGGAGGAGGATGAGGACAGCACTGCCGTCGATGTGCCAGCAGACGTGGCCCGCCTCTTCCCAATGGCAGCGCACATGCTGACGTGCCTGCGCAAGGACCCCAGGGTGATCCAGATGAAGCAGAGGGAGGACATCTGGATCAGCATGATCTTGGACCCACGCCTCAAGGGGAAGTTGAGCCAGTTCCTGCCACCTGCAGGAGGAGACCCAGCGCAACAAATAAGGAGCTTGCAGCAGGCCCTTGTTGAGCGCTTGGAGGAAGCCTTCCCCCAGCCTTCCACCCCCACTGTCCAGCCAGCACAGAGGCAGCAGCAGGAGCCTGCACCCAGCAGCAAGCGCCCCACAGACCTGCTGTCTCTCAGCAACGAGCTCTACAGGACTGTAGAGGCTCCGGCAGCAGTGACTAGAGAGGAGGCAGCAGCATCCTCCTCCGGTCACAGCCAGCGCCTGACCCGCATGGTGGCTGACTACATGGGGTCCTACAGCGGGCTTGACAGCGATGCCCCTGTTGATCCCATGGAGTATTGGGTCAAGCGCCTGGAGATCTGGAGCGAGCTGGCGCAGTACGCCCTGGAAGTGCTGTCCTGTCCCCCTTCCAGCGTGCTGTCCGAGCGCTGCTTCAGTTCAGTGCAGCTGGTGGCATGGTCACCGAGAAACGCTCACGTCTGTCTCACAAGTCTGTGGACAGACTGACGTTTCTCAAGATGAACCAGGCGTGTGTGGAAGGCGAGTTCCTGGCCCCTGTTGTCGGCGAGAGGGGGACATGAAGTGGCTGCCGGAAGAACCATCGTTAATGTGCCTTACCACCC